>NC_072838.1:2740000-2750000 GCF_027744805.1 Dunckerocampus dactyliophorus | reverse complement strand
TTTGTGCAAATTCACCTAATGTGTCCTTTAGAAAGCTGTGTTTGATATCATAGCATCGACAATACAAGACATTTCATTCATTTATTAATGAAGAAAATGTTTCATTTCAATAAAGAGTTCATTAAGGTTACTTATTTATTTCTTTTAATAGGTAGCGGGGGGGGGCATTTCCAACGAGCAAAGTTAATATACAACAACAAAAAAAACAACAAATCATATGAAACGTGAAAATGTTGTATTAAACCATAAAAAAAGAAAAGAAATGCAATAACGGTTCATGATGAAGAACTCCTATAAGAATGAAAACGCTATTGACGATTCACACACACACACACACACACACACGGCTCCGTTTATCATCAGTCATCGTTTCAACACACAAACATGACCTCAAATGACTCAAGTATCAAAAGTATGGATATTTTGATTTGAGAATCCATCTTAGACCATGAAGAGCTGGTATCGGAAGCATCGCTATTTGAGTATCGATCCGCACATGACTGCGTGACGCTGCCAGACAAGAGTGTTCCCTCGCTACATCGCGCGTCACCTTTCGCGCACTCGCGGATTTTTTTGAAAGTGCGATTTGACATGTTTTTTTTGAACAGCCTATGAACGAGCATCGTGTTCTGCGTCCTTGTGGCGTATTAGCGCCACCTGGCGCTGCTCTGCTGTATTGTCTGTTATTGTATTGACCACTGCTACCAGTAGAGGGTGTTGTATGATGATGTGCGAGAAAGATGTGGTCCCTCCTTCCGTCTCAGGATGTGTAGCCGGCTGAACACAGAGTCTCAACAGTCCTGATTGGCTAAGGGAGAACCCGCATGTTGTGTCTTGGTCGTGATTGGCTAAGGGACTGTAGACCATCGTCAATCAATCAGTCTCCTCCGTGCAGAACGCGTTGGGCTCGCCAAAGTTACGTAAATGTTCCATCGCTAGCGGCGTGGCTCTGCCGCGACACAAGATTAGGGCCACATTGGAAAAAAATACTACAAATCTCAGATTACGAGAATAAAGTTGTACATTTACGAGAATAACGTTAAAAGAATTCTGAGAATAATGTCAAAAATTTACTTTGTTGTCGCAATAAAACACCAGGACGGGAGCAAGATGTTTGAACAAAAACGCTGCCGTTTTTGCAAGAAATGATTGCAAAAATAAATTTGAATAAAATCTTACTTATATGAAAAAATATTAAGGGGAAGATGCAATATACAAAAAAAGTATACGATCAGAAAAAAAAAGCTGTCATTTGAAAACAAAACCTGACATAAAAAGTCATAATATTAGAAGAAAATGGAACTAAGTCACAATATTTATGGAAAAGTTAAAGAAAGAAACCAACAATCTTTAAAAAAAAACAAAAAAAAAACCTTACTATGAGAAAAAGTCAGAAAAAAAAATCAAATTATTGCAATTTTACCATATTGTGAGAATAAAAATGTAGATTATGAGAGAATTTTTTTTTCTCTTGCTTCTTTTTGTCATTTAAAAAAAATGTCACAAACTAGTCGGAGCCGCCTGTGAGCGCTGGCAAACGGGGGAGGGGCCCACAGCAGCACCCGCTGCTCGTTGAGAAGAGCGATACGTGTTTTCATGTCAGACTTGCCAAAAGTCTGGTCGCTCGATCTGTGGATCGTTTTGAAACAGAGAATCGAAAGGGGGTGTGGTTACTCGCTAAATATGGCAACACTACGTCACTACGTGCTACGTCTTCTTCTTCTCGGGCAGACCGGGTTGGTTAGAACGTGTTTGTGGGGCAAACAGGCAGCAGCGAATGGGAAACACCGATATGAAGATACCAGCACTTTGATGCGTGCGACGAGCTAGCTTATCCACAGCGTTTATGGTCGGCCATCTTCCTTCTTGAAGAGAGGTTAAACAAAATGAGGCTTTTTACTCGCGTCAGGAGAAAATCCTCCGCCTTTTCCAGCCACTTTCACTCACGGCTCTTTTTTTCCTTCAAGTAATTGCCGCTCTCGCACGTCGGAAGCCACTTGCTGTCTGTCGCGTTGGCGACCAGACCAATCGGCGGCATCGCTTTTGTTTGCCGGCACAGCAGCTTCTTGCTTCCATTACCCTTCACGCAAACACAACAACACCTCCGCCTTTATTTGCCTGACATGTATCGATGTTATTTCATCACACGCGCACACGCGCGCACACACACACACACACGCGTGTGTGTCTGGCTGTAATTGAGCGAAGACGTCAATAAAGAGAAAGAAGCAGAGCTTCCACTGCGCGCACGTATCGATCTACGCCTTCTTAATTACTCTTCTTTCTCTCTCTCTTTTAACCAGGCAACTTTTCTAATAAATTGTCCACACGGCAAGATTAGAGGCCAACGTCAAACACCGAGAAAAGCAACCCAGCGCCACGACAGAGAGCTGTGAAATAGCCCGTTTCCACTCTTGGGAGCTTTTCTGGAGCCGCTTCTCTGAGCTTTGCTTTCTCACTATCACCGTTCCACCAAAGCTGCCCTTTTTGGTTGGACTCTGGCTCCAAAAGCTTGCTGGGCCGAGTGAACGGACCGTTTGCATAATGAGGCGGGCGGGGTTACCGAAAAAAAAGTCTGCGAATGACCTCCATCTTTATTACAGTGCATTGCAACTCTAACAATGGAGGAACGCTCCGAAAACATGGACGCCAGAGGAAACCCGCTGTCTCTTGTCCATTTGGACATCTGAAGAAGTCTGAACCCGGCCAATGGCTGCAGCGGGGTTTGTTTTCGGTCTTTTGAACAAATAAACTGCAGCCATTAGAGAAGGACTACAGAGACCAGAAGAAAGACCTCGGCAGGAGTGCCAGTGGTGGAGGTGAGTAAAGCTTTACTTTGACGAGCTTGACCAGGTTTTGGGCCACAGGTTCTGGCGTGCTAGCTTGCTGGTGCTGGTGTGCTAAGCAGGCTTTACATCCTGACGTACGTGCCCCTACGTGCAAAAATGGGGAAAATCACAAGAGACACGCACGTGGCCCGCACGGATTTTCAAACCGTGCACGCAGGAAAAGCTTGCACGCATCCGGGTCGCGAGGGCAAGGCAGGGGAGGAGTGCGTGATCCTTGCGTGCGTCGCAAGTTTAAGTGCATAGCGTACATTGGCCGGCCACGGCAACGGCTCCTCCAGCTGTACACTCTGGTTCTCCCGTCCTCCGTGAAAGCACAAAGCGTATCCAACCTACCGTAAATGCGCCTTACCCCGCCACGCTCTGGTTCTCCGGGTCGCGAAAGGCGTAGGTGTTGTGGGAAGCCAGTACGGCCATCTTGCAATGGAAGTGAGCGGGCCGCACGAGCCCACACACGTACGTCCCCAGTGAGTGAAACGTACAACAGCCTTACATGAAGCGCAGCTAGCGCAGCTCGCGCAGCTAGCGCAGCTCGCACTCACGATCTAAAAGCTGCCAACGGAGGGCGAAGAAGGAATCACTTGCTCCCTCTCATCCCCTACTTCCTCTACGTGCTGCCACTGACAACACATTTCCCAAAAACTGCGTGTGTTACCATGTACGTCAGGATGTAAGGCCCGCTTTAAATACCACAATACCGTACCGCCAGAACCCTGGAGGCCATCACAAAAGAAGATGTCAGACCTGCCTGGACTCCCGTAAGTTGCATTTGCTTTATTTAAAGGTGAGCCTATTATGCTTTTCCTCTTTTCTGACCTATAAATGTTGTTCCAATGTTGTGTTCTCGTGTTAAATGATGCCAACGCGTCAGATAATGAGGTTTGCGCATTTGGAAGTGAGCCCTGAAAGCAGTTTTGGACGGCTCTGCACGCTGAGTTTTACACAGGTTTTTTTTAACACCGAGTTCCATTGACTCAATGCAACCCGGACTTCCTTATTTGGGCATGTCCAGGCAAACGCTGTAGGCCTGCCCTCCCCCTGCTCTGCTTCTCTGTGTTCACCGTGTTAGCACTTATGGCTCCAAGGAGCTGTTTGTTCGGCTGTGAGGGAAAGCTAATTTTGTTTAGCTTTTCCAAAGAGGTGAGCATCAGGCAGAAGTGCTTGGAGTTGCTGATTCCCGGCCGGCAAGAAGAAAATATGCTCATCTGTCAACGGCATTTCACACGGGACTGTTTTGTGAACGTGGGCCGATACGAAGCTGGACTATCCGCCAAACGGTTGCTGAAGTCCGACGCCTTTCTAACGTTACTCGGTCGTGTTGAAGAGTCAGAAGAGCAAGCAGTCAGTAACAATTTATGAGAGTCCTCGGAAGCGCTTGGAAGTGTGACCAATCACAGCGGAGTGGGCTCGGCAGGAGGCGTACCTGGAGGAGGGCCGGGGGTGAAGTAAATGACACAACGTTTGGGCGGGAGGCAGGAAACACTGCAGGAAGAGTTGCAGAGTCTGGAAGATCTAGAAAGCTTTCTGTGGGGTTATCATGTGTAGCTGCTCTGTAGGAGTCCACAACTCAATACAAAGGCCCGGAAATGAGTATAATAGGCCCCCTTGGGTTTTGGGGGTGAATACTAGCCTGCTGTTACGTTAGCATGCTAGCTTGCTTGGGTGGAATGAATGAACGCCTTCTCATTTGAGCGTACGGCAGCAAACTAGCCTCCTTGTCAAGCTATCGTCATGTAAGAAGTAACATTTATGGTGCAACCGTGTCGTGGTTGAATGTTTTTATCTTTCTGTCAGAAAACAACGGTGATGACGTGGATCTTCCTCCACTCGCTACGAGCTCCCCACAAACCCGAAGCCTGCAACGTGCGATCTTTATGTGAGAATGTTTTGCATTTTGCATATTTAGATTTCTATTTTTACCTGTAAATAATGTGCAGTGTCAAGGACGCCAGTGAGTTGCGTGTTTGGTCAACACTTGAGATGTCCTGTTGTTATTTCCTGATGGGAGGCGAAACCCCTGCGACGTAATGACACGGCCCCCCCAGGACAACGGAAAATGAGTCAGCTTGCAGGCAACACGGTTCCACCCCGGGCCTCGAACTTAACACCAACACCAGTTCGCTACAGCGGAAAAGGGGTAAAAGTTGCACTTCTACGAGAAAAAGTCATCATTTTCACAAGAAAATGCTGCAAATGAACAAAAACGGGTCAGTGTTACGAACAAAAACAATCTGATTTGCAATTGAACAGCCTTAATATGAAAAATTTGTGAATTAACGAGAAATAATTTGCAGTTTTACCAGATAAAAGTCACCATTTTCCGAGAAAAAATGTCGTACTTCTACGGGAAAATGCTGCACTATTATCAGTAAAAAAAAATCACAATATTGGTAAAAAAATCTGATTTTTTCAAGAAGTTATTGTAATTCTACCAGACAAACGTCACCATATTGTGAGAATAAAAAACATATATTGAGAGAGAAATTTTACAAGAAAAAAAGTGGCAATTTACCAAAAACAAGTTGGAATTTTACATGAAAAAAATCGTAATTTTACAAGACAATATCGCAATGTTACAAGAACGAGGCCGGAATATTTATGCAAAAGTTACAGTTTTTAAGGAGAATAATAAAGCAAATCTTTTTTTAAAGCCTTAGTATGAAAAAAAAGTCGTGAATTAACGAGACAAGTTGCAGTTTTACCAGATAAAAATCACCATTTTCCGAGAAAATACGTCGTACTTCTACGAGAAAATGCTGCACCATTGCCAATTTTTAAAAAGTCACAATATTACAAAAAAAAACATATTTGTTTCAAAAGTTATTGCAATTGTAGAAGCTGAAAGTCATCATACTGTGAGAATAAAAACTAAATATGATGAGAAATATTTGATGAGATAAAAATGTTGAAATAAAATGAGAAAAAAAGAAAAAAATGTTTGAATTTTACGAGAATATATTGCAACGTTAACAAGAATTAAGCAAGAATATTTATGGAAAAAATTTACAAAAAAAAGAAAAAGAAAAAAAAAAGCTTTAAAATGAGAACAAAAATGGAAATGAACGAGAAACAAAGTCGTACTTTTACTTTGTACTTTTATGAGAAAAAGTCATCATTTCGACAAAACATGCACTTTAACAATAAAAGGTGTCAGTGTTACCAAAAAGATGTGATTTGGGCAAGCAAGACATGATTGCAGTTCTACAAAATGAAAGTCATCATATCGTGAGAATAAAATCCTAATCATAAAAACACGTTACGAGAAAAAAAGTCACGCTTTTACAAGAAAGAATGTTGTAATTTTACACGAAAAAGTTCTACTTTTACACGGAAATATTGCAGTGTTACAAGAAAAAAGTCTGAATATTTACAGAAAAGTTACAAATTTACCAGAAAATAAGAAAAGACAAATCTCTAAAAAGACTTAAAATGAGGAAAAAGTCAAAAATGAACAAGCGATAAGTTGCAGTTTTACGAGATCAAAGACACAATTTTCCAAGAAAAAAGTTCCAAACAGAAAATTCAAAATTTTCCCACCCAAAAAGTCTGAAAAACTTTTTAAAAAATCAGAGTTTTGATAGAAATGGTTGTAATTATGCAAGATGAAAGTCAGCATATCGTGAGAATAAAATCATAATATTATAAAAAAAAAAAAACATTTTACGAGGGAAAAAAGGAGCAATTTACAAGAAAGAAGTTGGAATATTCTGAGAAAAAAGTTGGCACTTTACCAAAATAAGTAATTTTAAAGGGAAAAGTTTAAAAAAAAAGAAAAGAAAACAAAAAACTTTAAAAAAAAGACTTAAAATGAGAAAAAGTCGGAAATGAACAGGAAATCAATTCCCGTTTTACGAGATCAAAACCTCAATATTCCAAGAAAAAGGTCCCAGACAGAAAATTCTGTACTTTTGCCAAAAAAGTAAAAAAAAAAAATGTTTAAAAAAAGAAAAAAAGAGACTTTTGATAGAAATGATTGCAATTGAACAAGATGGATATCATCTTATTGTCACAATAAAATCCTGAACATTTCATGGGAAATGATATGATAAAAAAGTTGTCATGTTATTTTTTTTTTAAATGTAAACTTTTGTACTTTTTAAACTTTTGTAAAATATTAACTTTTTCATATTGCCTTACGAGAAGAAAGTCCAAATATTGACAGAAAAGTTACAAACTTACAAGAAAACCAAAACCTTCAAAAAGTCGGAAATGAACTAGAAGTAAGTTCGAAATCACAATCACCCCCCCAAAAAGTCTTACTTGTACAAGAAAATGCGACACTTCTTCAAGAAACAGTGTCAGGATAAGTAAAAGAAATGCCTTTTTTGCAAGACGTGATTGCAATTCTACAAATGAAAGTCCTCATCATTAAAAGTCATCTTTATTGTTGACAAAAACAAAATATTATCAGAGAAAACAAGTTGCAATTTTTGCAAAGTTAAGATTTGCAAGCTTCACGTGAAGGTGGGAGCAGTGAAGGTTGGTGTTGACGCTGCGTGGACGCCGCTCTGCTCCTTCTCATCACACACTTTGGTCGGGTTCTGCGTGATCGATGGCTAAATAATCAAGAAGAAATGGCTGATGGATCGTACTGTCAAAGTGACATCATCACATAACACAAAAGCTTCCATTTTCCCGCCTGCTTCCTCCTTTCATCCATCAACACGTCTAATATTCCGTCTTTAAAGACGTCCGACGGGTCCTCCTTGTCTCCAGGCACGCGCTCAAAGGACACGAGCACAAATTTAACGCCGCTTTTTATGGACAAGGAGCGCGGCGAGACGGATGGCTAATCCTAATCACCGTCCCTGGAAAAAAAACCCTCCAAAAAACAACGTGTCCTCGCCTTCCCGCGTGAATGAAGAGGTGATAGCGGGCCACGTCTTGGCTTTGTGGAGTCTTGTCGGCCATTTTTCTCATTCACACAGACACACAATCACACGCACGGGCTTATCTTCCCCCAATAAGACACCAATGCCAACAGGAGGCTTGTCAGGATGGCCACCTTGCTCGTGTGTGCGTGTGCGTGTGCGTGTGCGTGTGTGTGTGTGTGTGTGTGTGTGAGGGGAAGGCAATGTGCATTAGGGCGATTACAATATCAGCAGACTCCAGATGGAGGCAGGAAAATAAACAGTGGGACAGAAAGAGAGGACATCCTAAAAGACACATTGT
Organism: Dunckerocampus dactyliophorus; assembly: GCF_027744805.1. NCBI lineage: Eukaryota > Metazoa > Chordata > Actinopteri > Syngnathiformes > Syngnathidae > Dunckerocampus > Dunckerocampus dactyliophorus. The sequence continues at coordinate 2,741,982 of NC_072838.1, read as the reverse complement.
GTGTCTGTGTGTGTGTGTGTGTGTGTGGGTGTGTGTGCCCGTGTGTGTAGAATACAGTCAGAGAAAGTACAGTTAATTAGCAACTCAATCCCAGTCTACAGAAAGAGTGTGTGTGTGTTAGCATTAGCGCCTTAGCCCTGCATTGTGAAAGTAAACAAAGTGAAAGTAAACAAATCGTAATTTGGAAGAATGCAAGAATCACTAAGTTAAAGTTTTTACCAAATAATCTGTTCCAGGGTGGAACTGCGGCCATAAAAGGATGAATGGGTGAAAACACACAAAAGGAAATCCAAAAAGCAGCCTTATTGTTGTTTTGCAGTGGTTTGTAGAGATGAGCGAGCCATGAACGAATCGTTCCAAACTCACGAGTTGTATACTGAATCGGGACTCACGGGTCCTCGTCTCCGTTAGCTCGTCCATTTAATCACCCCTACCCAGGTACCCAGGTAAGGTGTCAGGGCGTGATTAAATGCGGGACAAGTAGGGGGAGGGGGGTAAGGAACGACTCGAGCGAATCCACTACCCGATTCATTTCAGTGAGTGACTCTTGAGAACACAAATTAGAAAGGAAAAAAAAGGACAAACAATGTGTTTGTCATCATTAAGTCTTCCGAAGTGTCCAACAAGAGCAGAACATTTTGTTAAAGCCAATCTCGAAGGGCCTGAAGTGCATGTGGGGGTTCACCATCTCGTAGGATACTTGGACATGGTCACGGGAGGATGGAGGATCGAACCAGCAACCTTCAGGACGACTACTCTACCACCTGAGCCGTACCGCCCCACTGCTACTACTACTAGTACTACTACTACTAGTACTACTACTACTAGTACTGGTACTGCTTCTCTCTCTCTCTCTCTCTCTCTCTCTCTCTCTCTCTCTCTCTCTCTCTCTCTCTCTCTCTCTCTCTCTCTCTCTCTCTCTCTCTCTCTCTCTCTCTCTCTCTCTCTCTCTCTCTCTCTCTCTCTCTCTCTCTCTCTCTCTCTCTCTCTCGCCCCGGCTGATAACCATCAATGATCGTATTGATCAACAACCTTATACACATACACACACACACACACACACACACGCGCGCGCACACACGCACGCAGACATGTGAGGGTGAAAATGTGTTTCAGCGTCCTGGCGAAGAAAGGAAGGAGAAAGGTGAGTGACAGGTGTGCTTCATTCAGCCTGGCGGCAGGACAGATGGCCTCTGGCGGATGCTGCAGGGTGGGACGGAGCAACGCTAGCGAGTAGACAGCACCAGCTTGTTTATACACCCAGTGTGTGTGTGTGCGTGTGGGTGTGTGTGTGTGCGTGTGTGTGTGTGTGCGTGTGAGATGTGATAACCTGCAAACGGCTCTTATAATTCACTTTGTTTACCTTTCATTTATTTCCCTGCTCTTTATCTCTGCAAACACACCCACTCACACTCCAGGTAATAGTCTGATCCCAGCTCACTCACTCACACAGAGGAATACAGTGTGCTACAGTATGAGCTAGTCTATTATATTTTACGCCTAACACAATCATTCACACTCTTCCTCTGTATCCTCGCACCTCACGGCCATCACGCTTTGTCAACTTTTAAATATTTGTGATTAGATTTTTTTTATTTGCCAATTCACACCATTAAAGTTGCAATATTAGCATAAACAATAAAGTCATTTAACGCTAAAGATATGACAGTGTTGCCAGAATAAAGACAGATTTATAGAAACGTTGCAGTTTACAGGAAGAAAAAAAGCAAAAATATTTTTTCAAAAAAAGCTCTAACATGAAAAAAAGTCATAAAATAAGAAACAAGTTGCAGTTTTACGTGATAAAAGCAACACCATTCCCAGTAAAAAGGTTCTTCTATCAGAAAATGCTGCATATTATATAATGTACAATAAATCATATATAATAAAGTCACTACATTACAAAAAATATATATTTTTGCAAGAAGTTATTGCAATTGTACAAGATGAAAGTCATCATACTGTGAAAATAAAAACTAAAA